>NC_092254.1:8295000-8337500 GCF_036320965.1 Panulirus ornatus | reverse complement strand
ACGAAAAATAACTGCTATAAAATAAGTCAAACGACAATAACTGCTATAAAATAATGTCAAACGAGAAATAACTGCTATAAAATAATGTCAAACGAGAAATAACTGCTATAATATAAGTCAAACGAGAAATAACTGCTATAAAATATTATGTCAAACGAGAATAACTGCTATAGAATAATATGTCAAACGAGAAATAACTGCTATAATATTCGTATCAATATCAGAAAGTACGCTCTTGTGTGTGACCATATCCAAACTCCTCTCCCCACATTGCCATTATTCAAATACCATACCCATCAACATATCCCCCTCCGTCCTAACTAATTACCTCTGATTTGCATTCAGATTACCTTCAATCTTTTCACCTGTACTTTGGCCGCTTCCTGTCCCTTCCCCCGTCTCTCTGTCTTCTCCTTTATTTTACGCGTAGGCAAGACAGAATGTTTCTATATATTTATCATCATTTCCGACGGTAACCAGAAATTGTTTGTCGTACCGTGACGCATTTTTACCATTTTTGTTCACAATTCGAAAAAAAAAAGGGTAAAATATTCAAGCTATGTAACACACAAACACAAAAGAATTTATCCCCTTTTTCACGGAATACAATGTGATGTAATGCATTTGGCAAACAACAACGAACATAGAGGTTGTGGAAAACATACTAGATAGGCAGGGTAATCCCATAGCGATGTTGTAGGAGGAAGGTAGTGATGGGAATCATGGTCAGGGGTTTGTCATTTTAGCTGTGTTGTAGGTTATAGTGTTGGTGGTGTTGTAGGTTATAGTGTTGGTGGTGTTGTAGGTTATAGTGTTGGTGGTGTTGTAGGTTATAGTGTTGGTGGTGTTGTAGGTTATAGTGTTGGTGGTGTTGTAGGTTATAGCGTTGGTGCTGTGGGTCATGGGGTGTCATGTAGTGAATGATGTCCCTTACGATTCATGTCTAAGCCTTAGTGACAAGGATCATGCCAAGTGTTCGCGGGTACTTCCGTCGTACTCGAGGGTCGCCCCGTCGTACTTGAGGGTCGTCTCGTCGTACTCAAGGGTCGTAGCGTCGTACTCAAGGGTCGTTAACACTATCCTCAAGGGATTTAAGTTGAGGATCATACAAACTTCTGCAGAATCATATCTTAAGAAATATAATTACATGATACGTCTAGGCTCAGATAAAAACGCTAGTTGCAGTATTCACAAACTCTTTCCTGATTTAAATTCCCGCACGCACAAGACTGACGCTGCAAGAGACTTAACATTGTATCACAGATAAAAATTATACAGAATTTTAAATGGAGTTTGGCGCGTCGAATTTTTTCATTGGCATTCGTGTGCATTGTGTGGCGGCGGTGAGGCGTCGAGGCGTCGGGCGGCTGCTGGCGAGACGGTCGCGGAGGTGGCGTCTAATTTCTTGTTCCGCCGCTCGTGGACGTTTTATTACTCGCGTCCGACGAGACGGGAGGCGCCCTGAGTTACGTACGGAGGAACACCTCCGCTCCTGCTTCTTCCTCAGTGTCTTGTTGCGCGGTCCGTGGACGTTTTGTTCCTAGCGTCTGACGAGACAAAAGGTTGTCGGCCCGTGGAGCGTGCGGAGGAATACCTCTCCCTCCGCCGCTGGTGGTTCTTGCTCCGACACTACTTTACATGGCGGAAGATATTGTTGGCGGGTGACGGGGCAGAAGGCCCAGAGATGCTGATAAACTCACCAGCCCAGACTTCAAGGTGTCCGCACCACACCACTACGGCCGAAGAAATTGTCTGCCCGTCTTATTCATCTTGGGAGAGAGGTGAAGACTTAAGAGGGTCAGACGTTGCTGGGTGAGGAGGCCTGGTTGGTAAAACATAGTTTTCACAGGGTTGGTCTGGAAAGGTATACTTCAATTTTCTTTACCTGTGTCAGTTTAGAAAAAGCATAATGGAAACCAACACAGAAAAAGAAAACTGAAATCGAAAGAAAAAAACATAAGATAAAGCAAACTCTCTATGGTTCTTTCCCATTCTACCTCCATCTCGGATGACAAACTTTTTCTTTTTAATCCCATGCCTCTCCGTGTCACCTCTTTCCATATATCATAACTCTCTCTCTCTCTCTCTCTCTCTCTCTCTCTCTCTCTCTCTCTCTCTCTCTCTCTCTCTCTCTCTCTGGCCACAAACGAAATGTCTAAATGGAGTATGCTTTTGAACTTGCGCCTGTTCTTGCTCGTCTATCCCGTTTCTGTTTTCAAAACTAAAACCTTCCCATCTTGGAAACATGTTCCAACTTCAAACCATTCCAACTATCGTCTTGTTGCTTTGACTTCCGTCATTTCCAATATCATTGAATGCCTCCTCAAGTTTCATTCCCTGGTACGTCTTAAATCTTTCAGTCGCCCGTCTGATCGTCAGGCAAGGGAAGGACCACATCTGATATTCTCGCTCATCGTCTCCAAGAGTCTTTAGAGAATCGTATGTTGTAGCCCTTGATATAATCTTTTGACAGGATATGGTATCGAACTCATTTTCGAACTCCCCTCTTTTGGCATTCCTCCTTCACAGTGTTCCCTCCTTCCCGGCTGAACGAAGTTCGTGACTTGCGATGGGTGAACCTTTTTCCCTCTTTCCCTATCCACCCAAAGCGGTGTCCCTTAGGGTTCTGTCTTGCCCCTACATTCTTCCTCCTTTTTGTCAACCATATCCTTCAACTTATATCCAAATGACTGTCATACGTTGACGACTCTGTACCGAATTTCTCTAATTCTCTTGGGTCCGATCCAATCCTTCTTGCTTGATCTATGTCTCGACTCGTCACAACTTCCCCTGTAAACTCAGACACGAGCAGGATTTCCCAAGAAGCGCAGACTCAACCTGGTTAAGTTTAATGACGCTAAAACCCAATTCCTACCCATTTTTCCATAACCCCCCCCCCCCCCTCACAACCTTCCCATCTGTTTTGATGGATATGTCTGTAATTCCACTACTCAACACAAAGGAAATACTTGGTATTACTGTAATATCTAACGTGTCTTGCAAGCCCAGCTCGACACATATAGCCCAGTACGTTACTAAGAACTTAAGATGTCTCTTCACACTTCCAGGAAGTTCTTTTCTTCAAAACCTCCGCATTATGAGACCTATTGCTTTTTCCTTCTTCGGACGCACCAAAAATATTCGCAAACTTTCTCATTACACCACTTTTTTTTCCTGTCATTCTTCTACAACTTGGACAAGTATTCGAGCGACAACAGAAACTCTCAGTACGAATCACTTAAACATCTTACACATAATCCCCTACAGTACTTACAGTACTTAAGGAACTTTTCCGTACCAACCTCGAGGAGAGGAAAGATAATTTGAAATTTATATGTGAGGTTGCAGACGACAAACTTGGGTCCATTCTTCCTCGTTTCTTCCCCGTACGGTGTTATCTGGTCATTTTTTTTTTTCTCTTTTATGTAACTAATCTCACCTTCACATCACTTTATCTCGTCGATGCAGAGAGAGAGAGAGAGAGAGAGAGAGAGAGAGAGAGAGAGAGAGAGAGAAAATCATCGTTTCCTCGTCCTCACAGTGATTCTGATCACTGCAAACCTCTAAAAGGAAAGAAAAAAAACTGAAAAAGGACAAAGACTGAGACAAAAGACATATTTCTTGCTAGATATCATCCATCTGAACAATCGGGTCTTCATCTCTCAAGCCTGGTTAAGCAAATCGTCTTACTAGAGGTCCACTGTGACCAATATTACTCTTGTCTTAGAGTAAAACCAGACAGATCAGGCAGTGACCTAAGCTACACTGTGTTCACAGCGAGTCACTGTTTCTCATGGTAGACGGAGCAGCGAGACCTATAAGACACTGCTTCTCATTGTCTTATCACTTCAAACACGAGAGAACGGCTCTTTAGCCATGATGGTGCGACCTTGCGAAAAGCGATATGGCACTTGGGCATAGAAGTACGACCTCTGAGCACAACAGCACGACCCTCAGCTCGACAGTACGACTCTTGAGCATTACGGTACGACCCCTGGATATGAGGGGCTGGATCTTGGCTTGGCTTTAAAGGTTAGTACCACCTTCAGGTCCTGGTATCGTTCCAGTACCACCTAGCGGGTTCTGGAATAGTTCCAGGACCACCATCAGGTCCTGCTATCGTTCCAACACCACCACAACCAGGTCCTGGTAGCGTTCCACTACCAAACAGGTCCTGCTATCGTTCCAATATCACCCTCCAAGCTCTATCATCGTTCCAGTACCACCAACCAGGTTCCAGTACTTCCAGAACGCTCTGGTATCACTGCATTACCACCACCACTTGGTATCCCTCCATTACCACCGGTACCCGAAGGATCATATGAGAGGTGGTGAGGCTCGGGTATTATCCCTAGTGTAAACTGGGAATAGCGAAGGGCGCCGATCACCTCCCAGTAAGACGCCTGATCCCCAATACCCAGCCAGTGTCAACAGAATATTTCGCTCCGCCGTTTGCTTCCTCGCTAGCTACCCAGGCCAAGCCGGCTTACAGTGTCTTAAGTCATACGTCTTTACGCGTATCCGTGTGTGGTGTGTGTGTGTGTGTATGTGTGTCAATATGTCCAGATGGCTGGGCTATATAAACATGGTCGTGTTTATTCATAAAAGTAAACAAAATTTACACTTTACTGAAGAGTGAAAAATGTAGGCTTCAAATTTCGACCTAATTTTCAAAACCAGACTGTATAAAACATTTAGGTCCTTTATTGTTTATTTCGTAAGGTAGATATTATAACCTTACCCTCTCATTCCCACCTTTATTGAGCTTTATTTCTCAACTGCAGGATGAAATAAGGTCACTTACTTTATCTTTGTCCTTATGTCAAAACGATGTTCAGTTTGACGACTCATTAGCGATACATTTTTAAGCCTGGGTTTTCAGGTGTTATGAACACGTGCGAAGTTGTAGTACAGGAGGAGAGTAATGTAAACGACGCAATAATCCACGTCTCAACGCCTCACACAGCTGGTGGGTGAACGTCTCATACCCACAAGACGCTGGCCACGGTAAGGTCAGGGAAAATGATGAGGTGGAAGGAGATAGAGGGTTGTTAAATCCCCCCCCCCCACCCCCCACCATCGCAGGGTCGTACCGTCGTACTCCAGGGTCGTACCGTCGTGCTCCAGGGTCGTGCCGTCGTGGTGCTTAAACGATCGTGCCATCGTCGTGCTCAAGAGCGGTACCGTGCAGTGGTGCTTAAAGGATCGTACCATCGTACTCAAGGGATTGTAAGATCGTGCTCAAAGACCCGTACGACTAAGCTTGAAGGATCGAACCATCGTGCTTCAAGGATCGTACCACTCGCCCGTAGAGTTAGTACTTCCTAATGTCAACAACTCCACCACTCCACATCCGCTCTCTCCAACTCCACCCCGGCCAAAATGAAAGAAAAAAAACAAAATACTAGCCACTCCTCCCCCAGCTGGAGCGGGGCTTGGGCGGCCTGGGGCAGGCTAGGGGGTAGCGCGAGGCGGTGTCACCACCATAAATGAACACATCACATCGCCTGTCCTTGTACCGGAAAAAGAGAAGATTAAGACGGGGTAATTTTTCCCTTCACCAACGGTTGTGCCAGACGAGGGATAGGGGGGAGGGGGATGGGGGGGAACAGGAGGAGGATGAGGGCGAGGACGGGGAAGAGAAGGATGAACAAGAGGAAGAAGAGAAAGAGGAGGTGGGGGGGGAAAAGAAGAACAAAAGAAAGAGGAGGTGAGGGGAAGAGAAGAAGAAAAGAAAGAGAATGAAAGGAATAAAAGAATATGAAGAGGCAGGAGACACTAAACTACAAGAGAAAAGTAGAAAAACTACAAGAAGAAAACGTACTTCTAAAAACAATTACGATTTCCAGTCCAACTGTTTAATAACCAGGTGTAATACAAGATTACGAGGAATGTCTTCGGACGATATAAGATGCGAAACATTAATATGTCTGGCATGATCAGGACTTCCCTTAGAACCTTGACGGGGTCATCCTTAAACGAGTGTTCTGCGCTGGTTTCAGGGGCTTTCCTCTACCCCTGCAGCCCGGCCCGCCACCAACCTCCCCTTATGTAAGTCTTGTCCGCTTGGATGTCTGTACCTGATTACCTATTTGCACTGTATGGGGAGGGAGATTTACACTCGTAGGGCCCCGTTTCGTGTATGTGTATGTGTGTGTGTGTGTGTGTGTGTGTGTGTGTGTGTGAAGATTTCGATAGAATTTCGATAGAATTTCTGAATTCTAAACAATTGAGAAGCTACGCTACCTATCGTCACACCTGCACAGTAAGAATCTAACATTAAAATATCGACAGGTCTGCGTTTAAGAAGAGCCCGCCTTCCATATCTCGCCACCCCACTGTGTTAAAGCCTGAACAGTAACCCATTACCAACACACTACCTCCAAGTGCTTGATGTGCGGTCGACACCGTTAACACAATACGTTCCAGGTCCCGGCCCTTGTCATAACAATTGTGACATGACAGACTGTGAAAAAAAAAAAAAACGACCTCCATAGCAATAACTGTGACATGACAGCTTGCCTTTAGCAAGGGGAGGGAGACAAGGAGACAAAGAGGAGAGAGAGAGAGAGAGAGAGAGAGAGAGAGAGAGAGAGAGAGAGAGAGAGAGAGAGAGAGAGAGAGAGAGAGAGAGAGTAGTAAAACCTTGTCATATGACATGACACTCTCTTTGTATCGTGAGTAACCTCACTTTATTGCTTTATTACTCTAGAAAAATGATTATCTTACGATTTAGCAGAGAACGTGTGGAGCAAGTTAGGTGGAGTAGTGGTTGCTGTACGTACTGAGATGTTCAAGCATTCAGAGGCTTCTTGAGCACGACGGTACGACCCTTGAACACGACGGTACGACCCTTAAGCACGACGGTACGACCCTTGATCACGACGGTACGACCCTTAAGCACGACGGTACGACCCTTGATCACGACGGTACGACCCTTGATCAGGACGGTACGACCCTTGAGCACGGCGGTACGACCCTTGAGCACGGCGGTACGACCCTTGAGCACGACGGTATGACCCTTGATCACGACTGCACCTCCCTTGAGCACGAAGCTAGTGCGATCCTTTCGTATGATGGCGTGATCCTTATGGGTCAGGCTGAAGGTCATCTCATAATGTTTGAGAATCGTACCGTCATGCTGAAGGAGAGCGCGCGCGTACACACACACACACACACACAAGTACATCCCCGGAAGAGGATTTATGGCTGGTGATAGTGATGCACTGATCACCACCTCACAAGAAACTGATGGCCAAAACTCCACTTTCTTCAGTGGGAAGAATAATGCCCCTTGAGGATAAAACCGGGCAGGACCGAGATGAAAGATGAGCACAATGAAAGAGATAAACAGTGGTTCACTCCAGCCAGAGGCTGATTCATCTCTCCCTTTGCCTGGCCGCCTGGAAACCTTCCAGAGCTGACTGGAACGCTTGCAAGGCTGACTGGACCCATTTCAAGGCTACCTGGAACCCTTCCAAGGATGTCTGGATGTCACGCAAGGCTGTCTGCAACCCATTCATCTTTGCTTTAACCTCTCTGTGGTTGCCTGGAACACCTCCAAGACTGAGAGAAACTCTTACAAGCTTCCTGGAACCCCAATGATGCTTCCTGGAATCATTGCAATGTCATCTAAAACTTTGTGAGGCGATCTGGAACCACTTGAAGAGTGTCTGGAACTACTACAAAGGATCCCAGAAGCCTTTACCAGAAGCTTTCTGGAACCCACACAATATTACCTGGAACTTTTGAATTTTTCAAGCTGGCCAAGATTTTCCGAAGACTCTCTGAAACCTTTGGAAAAGACTGCCTGGAGTATATGCAAGGCTGCTGGACTTCCTACACGGCCTCATCCCCAATAGCAACGCGGGCATAGCACGTTGTTCCAGCACTAATGACACCAGGATCGAACTCATTGTTTACGTTCTCATTTAGCACCTTACTACCACAGCAGCAGATAACTACCAAACATAACTACAACTACAACAGAGATAATCACCATCACCAACAATTGTAATACATTTCCAGTCTACAGCCACGTCCCCCCTTTGGACAGATACACCCCATCATTCTAATGGTAGGGTACATCATGGTTGTGATGGTAGTGGTAAATGGTAGGGTACATCATGGTTGTGATGGTAGTGGTAAATGGTAGGGTACATCATGGTTGTAATGGTCGTAGTAAATGGTAAGGTACATCATGGTTGTAATGGTCGTAGTAAATGGTAAGGTACATCATGGTTGTAATGGTCGTAGTAAATGGTAAGGTACATCATGGTTGTGGTGGTCGTAGTAAATGGTAAGGTACATCATGGTTGTAATGGTCGTAGTAAATGGTAAGGTACATCATGGTTGTAATGGTCGTAGTAAATGGTAAGGTACATCATGGTTGTAATGGTCGTAGTAAATGGTAAGGTACATCATGGTTGTGGTGGTCGTAGTAAATGGTAAGGTACATCATGGTTGTGGTGGTCGTAGTAAATGGTAAGGTACATCATGGTTGTGATGGTAGTGGTAAATGGTAGGGTACATCATGGTTGTAATGGTCGTAGTAAATGGTAAGGTACATCATGGTTGTGATGGTAGTGGTAAATGGTAGGGTACATCATGGTAGTGGTAAATGGTAGGGTACATCATGGTTGTGATGGTAGTGGTAAATGGTAGGGTACATCATGGTTGTGATGGTAGTGGTAAATGGTAGGGTACATCATGGTTGTGATGGTAGTGGTAAATGGTAGGGTACATCATGGTAGTGGTAAATGGTAGGGTACATCATGGTAGTGGTAAATGGTAGGGTACATCATGGTTGTAATGGTCGTAGTAAATGGTAAGGTACATCATGGTTGTGGTGGTCGTAGTAAATGGTAAGGTACATCATGGTTGTGATGGTAGTGGTAAATGGTAGGGTACATCATGGTTGTGATGGTAGTGGTAAATGGTAGGGTACATCATGGTTGTGGTGGTCGTAGTAAATGGTAAGGTACATCATGGTTGTGGTGGTCGTAGTAAATGGTAAGGTACATCATGGTTGTAATGGTCGTAGTAAATGGTAAGGTACATCATGGTTGTGATGGTAGTGGTAAATGGTAGGGTACATCATGGTAGTGGTAAATGGTAGGGTACATCATGGTAGTGGTAAATGGTAGGGTACATCATGGTTGTGATGGTCGTGGTAAATGGTAGGGTACATCATGGTTGTGGTGGTCGTAGTAAATGGTAAGGTACATCATGGTTGTGATGGTAGTGGTAAATGGTAGGGTACATCATGGTAGTGGTAAATGGTAGGGTACATCATGGTAGTGGTAAATGGTAGGGTACATCATGGTAGTGGTAAATGGTAGGGTACATCATGGTTGTGGTGGTCGTAGTAAATGGTAAGGTACATCATGGTTGTGGTGGTCGTAGTAAATGGTAAGGTACATCATGGTTGTAATGGTCGTAGTAAATGGTAAGGTACATCATGGTTGTGATGGTAGTGGTAAATGGTAGGGTACATCATGGTAGTGGTAAATGGTAGGGTACATCATGGTTGTGGTGGTCGTAGTAAATGGTAAGGTACATCATGGTTGTGATGGTAGTGGTAAATGGTAGGGTACATCATGGTAGTGGTAAATGGTAGGGTACATCATGGTAGTGGTAAATGGTAGGGTACATCATGGTAGTGGTAAATGGTAGGGTACATCATGGTTGTGATGGTAGTGGTAAATGGTAGGGTACATCATGGTAGTGGTAAATGGTAGGGTACATCATGGTTGTAATGGTCGTAGTAAATGGTAAGGTACATCATGGTTGTGGTGGTCGTAGTAAATGGTAAGGTACATCATGGTTGTAATGGTCGTAGTAAATGGTAAGGTACATCATGGTTGTGATGGTAGTGGTAAATGGTAGGGTACATCATGGTTGTGATGGTAGTGGTAAATGGTAGGGTACATCATGGTTGTAATGGTCGTAGTAAATGGTAAGGTACATCATGGTTGTGGTGGTCGTAGTAAATGGTAAGGTACATCATGGTTGTAATGGTCGTAGTAAATGGTAAGGTACATCATGGTTGTAATGGTCGTAGTAAATGGTAAGGTACATCATGGTTGTGATGGTAGTGGTAAATGGTAGGGTACATCATGGTAGTGGTAAATGGTAGGGTACATCATGGTTGTAATGGTCGTAGTAAATGGTAAGGTACATCATGGTTGTGGTGGTCGTAGTAAATGGTAAGGTACATCATGGTTGTGATGGTAGTGGTAAATGGTAGGGTACATCATGGTTGTAATGGTCGTAGTAAATGGTAAGGTACATCATGGTTGTAATGGTCGTAGTAAATGGTAAGGTACATCATGGTTGTAATGGTCGTAGTAAATGGTAAGGTACATCATGGTTGTAATGGTCGTAGTAAATGGTAAGGTACATCATGGTTGTGGTGGTCGTAGTAAATGGTAAGGTACATCATGGTTGTAATGGTCGTAGTAAATGGTAAGGTACATCATGGTTGTAATGGTCGTAGTAAATGGTAAGGTACATCATGGTTGTGATGGTAGTGGTAAATGGTAGGGTACATCATGGTAGTGGTAAATGGTAGGGTACATCATGGTAGTGGTAAATGGTAGGGTACATCATGGTTGTGATGGTAGTGGTAAATGGTAGGGTACATCATGGTTGTGATGGTAGTGGTAAATGGTAGGGTACATCATGGTAGTGGTAAATGGTAGGGTACATCATGGTTGTGATGGTTGTGGTCAATGGTAGGGTACATCATGGTTGTAATGGTCGTAGTAAATGGTAAGGTACATCATGGTTGTGGTGGTCGTAGTAAATGGTAAGGTACATCATGGTTGTAATGGTCGTAGTAAATGGTAAGGTACATCATGGTTGTAATGGTCGTAGTAAATGGTAAGGTACATCATGGTTGTGGTGGTCGTAGTAAATGGTAAGGTACATCATGGTTGTAATGGTCGTAGTAAATGGTAAGGTACATCATGGTTGTAATGGTCGTAGTAAATGGTAAGGTACATCATGGTTGTGGTGGTCGTAGTAAATGGTAAGGTACATCATGGTTGTGATGGTAGTGGTAAATGGTAGGGTACATCATGGTAGTGGTAAATGGTAGGGTACATCATGGTAGTGGTAAATGGTAGGGTACATCATGGTTGTAATGGTCGTAGTAAATGGTAGGGTACATCATGGTTGTGATGGTTGTAGCAATGGTAGTGGTGGTGACATGATTATAAGGTATAGCACGGATGATGATGATGATGGTAGCAGTATGAAGGTAATGGGGGAAATTCCCCTGATGACATACGATGATGGTACCATCAGTTAAGGGGTTGGAGGTGAGGTGGTTGGTGGGTGGTGGATAAGTGTACACGGGGGAGCAAGTGTGGGGCGAGATGGCTGGCGGGGTTAATATATTGTTTAGTAATGGTAAGGGAGAGTCATTACCGTGGACACTGGGGAGATGATAATGATATACATTACTATACACATCAGTAATGGTCTTGAAAATGGTTCTGTTTAGATGGTGTTGTGTCGACTTGTGGATATTGTTCAAGATCCTACTTAATATTCACATACTGTAAATGAATGAATAATGCCCATGAAATAATACGAATAACAACATAGAGAGAAAATAAACCTTAATTATCTTTCACTAATTAAAAACTGGGCCAAATTGTTCTGAAGACATTATATATATATATATATATATATATATATATATATATATATATATATATATATATATATATATATATATATACACCAGTGGGACACATATCAGTTGAGAACACGATAAATAACTTGAGAAATATAAGATGTATGTGCACATATAACTTCTTAAAAAACAGAAGAATTACTTAAATAATCTGAAGCCATGAAAGACATGGGTCAATGAGAAATACTGACACCATTAGTTTGGCAAGGTCAGTGATATTAATACTAATACTAATACTAATAATAATAATAATAATAATGATAATAATAAAGGCAGAAAAAATTGATTTTTGATTACTGTCGTCAGCAATAGTGACAATCTCGCTATTAACCTTCGTTAATCTCAGCAGCAATTTGGTCGTTTCGTGTGATTTCCGCATCTTGTGTGGTGGTCCCTGCATGTTACGTGATTTCTCTGAAGTTGTGTGATTACTTTGTGATTACTTTGTGATTGCTATATGTTGTGTGGTTACTGTACGTTGTGGGATAACTGTCTGGTGTAATATTACTGTGTACCGTGTTATTCTGTGTGGTAGCTGTATGCTGTGTGGTGGTTGCTTATTGTATGATGGGTGTATACTGTGTGATTACTACATCTGGTGCAATTACTGTATGTCGTCTGGTGATAATCAAGGATACAAATGAAGGTTTAGGGAATCCTGAGCAACATGAAAAAGAAGCGGTGACTCTTATGGTATAAAGTAGATATATAACTGATAAGATAAACAAATGTTAACAAAAATACGCAACAAACACATCCTCTCTTACGTTATAACGACTTGATGAAACAAGTAGAGAAACTAGTTTCTACTAATTCCGAGACCAAGGTAGTTTCGAATTCATCATTTGCATGAATTTTGCATCGAACATGAAAAAGAAAAAAATCTATTGTGAGAAAAGGTCTCTGATGAAATTGGTACCAACTGAGAGACACGAGAGAAACTCTCTCTCTCTCTCTCTCTCTCTCTCTCTCTCTCTCTCTCTCTCTCTCTCTCTCTCTCTCTCTCTCTCTCTACTTCGTAAAGGGCTTCTGATGAGACAAAGAGACGATGAAAATCTCCCAAGCCCAAAAATCTAATATTACCTTCATTACAGAGGAGTTTATGATGAAGAATCAGCGTTCATCATAAGGCTCGAGAAACGAATGGTGGACCAACAGAAGCGTTCCTAGCTATCTTCACAGCTCGGCTGGTCTAAGGTGATACAACATCCTGAGATTCACACGTGTACGTGGCCTCTCATGTTGTGAATCACCACTGGGAAGAGAATATACGTGTCCATTCCTATTGCAACACCTATCGCGATACAGATAAATACGAGCACCTGTCGCGATATAATGTAAAAAGAATATCCATCGTGATAGAAATGAATAAAAACGAATCATTATCGCGATATAGGTTAATAAAAACTATATACAATCATGTGAAGAAATCAAAACGAATCCTTATCACGAAATAATTGATTAAATACGAGCCCTTCAAAGTGGTTTGTTGGGCAGTTCTTATAACAGTCTGCCTCACGAGATAACACATTCACTGCAGTATAAACCTACCTTAACATATGATCAGTAGGAGGTACGATTATCCCCCGCTACGCCTCACGAACACAGGGGAAAGCAAGGAAAAATATAGTCATGCACACACAAGGTTTTTCCTTGTTCTGCGCATCAGTCTGTGTCGGCCGTTACGTCTACCTCAACCATCAAACACAGCTGGACGACTCTGGCTGTCTTTATCTCCCATGTGAATTTTCCTTCATTATTTAATTTATGGGAGAAGTAACGCCCTTGTAAATCCCTCAAGTTTTCAGAGGATTTTTTTCCCCCCGAACGGCTCAATGTATTTCAATTGTAATGGAGAGAGAACTTTTAATTTTTGGTTCTTGATGTCATCATTTTTCTTCCCTGGTGTGATTGCTATCGGAATCAATGCCTCACAAATCACACACCACACGTTGAAGTATTCCTACACATCACGCTACTCATGCCAAGACTACGGATACTTAAGAATAAAAAACAACCCACAAGACATGAAAATGGCATCTGTATATACAACACTGGTGAAGGGCAGTTTCCGAACAGAGAGAGAGAGCAACAATTATGTGGGAGGTCACCGGGTATTCACCGAGGTCAAACATGGTGATCAGACCACTTGGAGAGGTCATTCTCTCTCTCTCTCTCTCTCTCTCTCTCTCTCTCTCTCTCTCTCTCTCTCTCTCTCTCTCTCTCTCCAGCACGCCCACACTGCCTCACCTACAGACGGTAACACTTACCCAGGACCACTTCGAGTAGCTCCTCCACCCTCACTTGGGTTATCCATCTCCACTTGATCGTTCCTTCAGACCCGTCCTCGAAGTGAGCCATCATCTTGTACACGCCAGCGTCTCCGTAAGTGTGAGTGACTTCGTACACCACTCCCACTGATTTCACCCAACAACTCGGTAAATAACTCGATCCAGTATTGACATCACTACCAGAGGACATCAGGGTGAAGTTCGGACACCTTCCTCGGGGCGTGGGAGCACGGATGGAGCCTTCGCTTGGCGAAGAGTTCACCTTCTGTCCGTCAGATGTCAGGTGCATCTCTTCTACGTATTGGGATCTACTGTCGAAGACCTGCTCACTGTCTTCCTTCGTCTCCGCCTCCTTCGTGGCTTCTCGCTCGTGAGAGTCATCCTCCGGAGTCTGGTCTGACCCTGTGACCTCTTGGGAAGAGAGGTCATCAGCGGCGGTGACCAGAAAAGTGGCAGAGCTGCCATCCCCAGCTTCAAGATAAAGTCGACCGTCTCCCGACATACCTGAAGAAGAGAAGATTAAATTCTATAATTCTTTGAAAATCACCTGATGTGGATGATTATGACCAAGAGATAATCTAAACAATCGTCATGAATTATCATGTTCCACTTTATGATACATCATGAATTATCATGTCCCACTTTATGATACATCATGAATTATCATGTCCCACTTTATGATACAAACCAAAAAAAATATATGACAAAAATATGATACTCATATCCGACGAGGAGGAAAATTACATGAATGTGTGTGTGTGTGTGTGTGTGTGTGTGTGTGTGTGTGTGTGTGTGTGTGTGTGTGTGTGTGTGTAAAAGACGAGGACCCCATACAGCGAGGAGCGCCATGAGACAGAGAGAGAGCAGTGCACCACCCGGTGCGGGCGAGTTGCCGACGTGAAAACATCATCACCAACACCACCATTACGGAAGACGCCAACGTTGCATCATACCCGGAGCCGTGTGTTCCTTAGGGCAAGCAGAGCCGTGTGTTCCTGAGGGCAAGCAGAGCCGTGTGTTCCTGAGGGCAAGCAGAGCCGTGTGTTCCTTAGGGCAAGCAGAGCCGTGTGTTCCTTAGGGCAAGCAGAGCCGTGTGTTCCTTAGGGCAAGCAGAGCCGTGTGTTCCTGAGGGCAAGCAGAGCCGTGTGTTCCTGAGGGCAAGCAGAGCCGTGTGTTCCTTAGGGCAAGCAGAGCCGTGTGTTCCTGAGGGCAAGCAGAGCCGTGTGTTACTGAGGGCAAGCAGAGCCGTGTGTTACTGAGGGCAAGCAGAGCCGTGTGTTCCTGAGGGCAAGGAGAGCCGTGTGTTACTGAGGGCAAGCAGAGCCGTGTGTTACTGAGGGCAAGCAGAGCCGTGTGTTACTGAGGGCAAGGAGAGCCGTGTGTTACTGAGGGCAAGCAGAGCCGTGTGTTACTGAGGGCAAGCAGAGCCGTGTGTTCCTGAGGGCAAGGAGAGCCGTGTGTTACTGAGGGCAAGCAGAGCCGTGTGTTACTGAGGGCAAGCAGAGCCGTGTGTTACTGAGGGCAAGGAGAGCCGTGTGTTACTGAGGGCAAGCAGAGCCGTGTGTTACTGAGGGCAAGCAGAGCCGTGTGTTCCTGAGGGCAAGGAGAGCCGTGTGTTACTGAGGGCAAGCAGAGCCGTGTGTTACTGAGGGCAAGGAGAGCCGTGTGTTACTGAGGGCAAGGAGAGCCGTGTGTTACTGAGGGCAAGCAGAGCCGTGTGTTCCTGAGGGCAAGCAGAGCCGTGTGTTCCTGAGGGCAAGCAGAACCGTGTGTTACTGAGGGCAAGCAGAGCCGTGTGTTCCTGAGGGCAAGCAGAGCCGTGTGTTCCTGAGGGCAAGCAGAGCCGTGTGTTACTGAGGGCAAGCAGAGCCGTGTGTTCCTGAGGGCAAGCAGAGCCGTGTGTGTTCATCTCTGATCCTTCCTGTCTGTACATTATGCTAATGTCTTCGCCTCTTCGCAGGCTCCAGCGGGATTCAAGACACCACCGAACTACACGGACCGTATGAACTACCACCGTCTGTTGCTCGAGACAGTGAAATACAAAGCTGAGACGAACACTCCTACAGTGACTGATGATGGAGACGATATATTTGCCTCAGTATTTTCTTTTAAAGGGGAATTAAGGCCATGAATACGACGGTACGAGTCTTTGTTACTCTGACCTATCCTGGCCTTTGATCTGGCCCTTTAAGTCTCAGGTCATAAACTACGTCGTCATCCTCAAGAATCTTATGGTCGTACCGTCGTGGTCAAGGGTCGTACCGTACCGTCGTGGTCAAGGGTCTTACTGTCGTGGTCAAGGGTCGTACCGACGTGGTTAAGGGTCGTACCGTCGTGATCAAGGGTCTTACCGACGTGGTCAAGGGTCTTACCGTCGTGGTCAAGGGTCGTACCGACGTGGTCAAGGGTTTTACCGTCGTGGTCAAGGGTCGTACCGACGTGGTCAAGGGTTTTACCGTCGTGGTCAAGGGTCGTCCCGTCGTGGTCAAGGGTAGGTTGTGCCCTCGTGCTCAAGGGATTAATTAACCTTGCAACCCCCCCCCCCCCTAAAAAAAAAAAAAGAGAGGCAAGAAAGATTCCATCAGACAAAATCCCTTTTTATAGGCAACCACGAGAGGGGAGTACAACACCCTCGACATCATCCCCCTCCAACACAGAGCCAGTTCCTGTGTGACGCGCCACCGTCTCAAGACGTTACAAGCCAAGTGTACAGCGGAACGAACCCAGCGTCCTTCGCTGGGAGGGCGTGGGCGCCAGACAGCGCACAGATAAGAGAAAAGGGACGGGGGTCCACGCAAGATGGGTATGTCAAGGGAGGGAGGTGGGAGTAGGGTTTGAGCAGCGCGGATAAAGAGATTAAATGTTGTGAGAGGCTCGGTGTAGAGATACAGATGTGATGTGAGAGTGTGACTAATTGCAAGGGCGGTGAAGTGAGAGAGGGACCATTATGAAATAGACTGTCAAGTCGGGATTAAATGGCACGGGGAGGAGGGAGGGAGAGATACATAGACAGGGAACGAAATGTACAATATTTGCGACGAGAAATGGAGGAGAGGGAAGATATGTGTGGGTTGCGCTGAGAATGTATATTGAAATAATGTGTACGTTATCTGATGGCAGCGCACACGTCCAGATGGATGGTACGAAAGTGGTTTAATTAAAGGTTTACGTACGTAGGAGTATGGCGGAGATAAGAGAGTCAGCATTATGACAAGATGCAACACTGATGCTTCAAGACGTGGCCACCGGATCCGATTTACACACTCGCTCCACCAAGTGTGTTTCTTTTTTTTTTTTCATGCATACGCTTACGAACGCGTAACGTACGACGATACGACCCTCGAGTGCGACGGGACGATCCTTGATCACGACGATACGACCCTAAAGCACGACGGTGCGACCCTTGAGCACGACGGTACGATCCCTTCGGATGACGGTGGGACATTGGTTCACGACAGTCTGGCCCTTCAGTACGACAGTATGACCCTTGAACACGACGATACGACCCTTGATCACGACGGTATGATCCTTGAGCACGATGGTTCAACCCTTTGGTACGGCGGTCTCACCCTTGAGCACGAACGTGTATGGTGGTCTTTACTTATAGCCTTGCCCTTTGAGAAATCAGGCCAAAAGGTCCCGTTATCGTAGCCTGGAGTACAGAATCATCGTACTTAAGGGCCGTACCGCCTCACTCAAGTGAATCATACACCGCTTATTCCACCCCCTTTTCCTCTTCAAGCCCTTCAACTCCTGAAGAAGCAGTGAAGCCCTTGAGTAGCCTTACCCTCCGAAGGTAAAGCAAAGGGTAACACGACTTTCTATACGACAATGATTCACAGTGTGTCACAGGGTGATATAATTGGTACGTGTCTGGTTCTATGGCCCCTGTGAGACATGACTGCGTGCGTGGCTGGCAAGTAACAGACTATAGTCTCTGATACAATAGGAATTCTGGCGAGTTCCTGGGTGTTTCTGCTTGAAGGAAAGCGTGGCACACACACACACACACACACACACACACACACACACACACACACAGGCACGCTTCCAAGAGGAATGAAAGATTATAACTATCACCTTCATAACTCCAGTCTCTTAACTTCCAGGATGTGGCTGAGGTATGTGCGCCTTCTGAAATCAATCATACCTAACCCTCAACCCATGCCCAACGTGTTGAACGAAGCTCATACATTTACAAAAGGACTTGGCGCATTAAATTGATTCGTTAAGAGCGAAACCAACCTCTCTCCAGTGACACCGTCCCTGTCAACACACACACACACAAAAAAAGGCATCTGTTGCGTTCGATCGGCAATACTTCCAACAATATCCCCAGCAATAATCAATTCCCTCACGCTATGATTTACTGAACCTTAAATCAAGTAACGAATTCACATCGTGATATGTTTAAGAATAAATCAAGACAATTTCAATGGAGATCAGGCAGTCCAGAGCATTATATCTTGATCGATGTGATAATCTCTAAATGCAAAGTCACTTCAGGATAAATGGAAGAAACTCGCCGAGTATCAGACTATACAAGTTAATCCCGGAATCATCTATATAGATACCATGTCAAGGGAGGAAAAGGAATCGTCGCATGACATCTGTGGGGTGTGATCCTCAAGAATTGAGTGGGTTCATCGCGACTTGAAAATTTAACACCGAAGACGTCAGTAGTCTAAAGGTCGCATAGATCCTGGAAAGTAAAAACCCTGTGACGTGTTGGCTGGATCACCTGGCATCACAGGAACGTAAGTTCGATAATGTCTTCCGTGTTTATGTTAGAGGATCGGAATCGCCACTCAAGCAACCAAGTTCCATATACAGATGTTCTTATGTCATCACCTTTGTGGAGAAGAGTGGGATGGAGTTCTATATACTCACTGGGTCCCATCTCTTGAGACAGAGTCTACACTGACGAGAAAATCGGAGGATTTATACCCGTAAGACGCCTGACTTCACTCCTCCATACGTGGCCTCGAGTCAGTGAATAAGAAAATATCAGTTCATCTCCAAATGATGAGGAAAACATTGCTTCTTAAAAGAGGACTAGAGTCTGTCTGTGGAAGAAAAGAAGCCGAAATCGAAATGGCCAATCCTCGAATTGCTGAATTTCACACTTCTTAAGGTTACTTTATATGTATACACACACACACACACACACACACACACACACACACTACAGCCTACTGCCAAGTACCCATATATCGACGAGCCCCGAGGGAAGCAGTGTTGGCCGGAGGCCAGCTGCCTAGCCAAGGGTATGAACCCGTGCGTGACTCATGGTCAGCGACGCTAACATACATCATAAAGGTAAAATAATAAACATTGCAAAAGTAAAGGGAGAGTGTTACTCTGCCAGCAAGAGGAAGGTACTATGGCGACGATATACCAGGAAAGAAACCCAGGTGGGCCCCAGTCTGTGGACACTGTCTGGTGTGTGACATTCAATGAATAAATACACCGAACAAAGACTGCACTAAGTGGATAGAAAAAATACTGGCCAAAGAAGTGTATAAATCCTGATAACCAGTGTACGTGGCTGACTTATAAGAGAATGATGGCTGTGTGTGTGTGTGTGTGTGTGTGCAAACCCAACACACACACAGACACACACACACACACACACACACACACACACACACACACATCGCTCTTCATAGAATGCCTGCTTGAAGATAAATCTTGTTTAACATATCTGTTATTATACGTTACAGAGCCGGTTTTCCTCCTTTCGCTGGGGCGCAGAGGATGACAAGCGGCAAGCTTTGTGCCTTCGTCTTATCAATTACCTCCCCCAAGCACTAGGCGCCAGGGATCCGCTAGCAGACCAATCTGTTTATACAAATTGCTGCAGGTTCGTGTACATATATGCACTATACCCCATCCCTACCACCCACACGATTACAGAGGTAGTTTAAGGTGATGGATGCTCCTGACTGACTGACTGGTAGATGCTACTGACTGGTTGGCTGACTGACTGGTAGATGCTACTGACTGGTTGGCTGACTGACTGGTTGGCTGACTGACTGGTAGATGCTACTGACTGGTTGGCTGACTGACTGGTAGATGCTACTGACTGGTTGGCTGACTGACTGGTAGATGCTACTGACTGGTTGGCTGACTGACTGGTAGATGCTACTGACTGGTTGGCTGACTGACTGGTAGATGCTACTGACTGGTAGATGCTACTGACTGGTTGGCTGACTGACTGGCTAACTGGCCACTACCTGCGGTGATCTATAAAGGTGAGGGGGGGGGGGCTCTACAGGACGCGTATGTGATATGCACTTGGCTTGCAAGGTAAGCATCCTGATTCATTGATCGTTTAGCTGTGTATAGCCAAAGGGGCTAAGAACATATATGCATACAGGAGTCTTTAGGAGCCATTTAGCTGGCTAGACCCGCCTCATGCAGATTTCATCCCTCTTGAGCACGATGGTACGATCCTCGAGCACATAGGTACGATCCTCGAGCACGATGGTACGATCCTCGAGCACGAAGGTACGATCCTCGAGCACATAGGTACGATCCTCGAGCACATAGGTACGATCCTCGAGCACGAACGTGACGATCCTCGAGCACGACCCCTTAAGCACGACGATACGACCCATGGCTATGATGAACATGGCCTTGGGTCGCGGGGCCAACCCATTATACTTAAGATTCATCGGCAGGCTCGGGGGCCGTCTTGCTCGAGACGTCGAGGCTTGAGGCACAGGGCAGTGCTCAGAAGATATCACCTGATATCCGATTACATTTCGTAAACAGTCGATGTCTCGTCCTGGACAAAACTCCAGACTGTAACGAGTCTTTCTTCCTCTCTCTCTCTCTCTCTCTCTCTCTCTCTCTCTCTCTCTCTCTCTCTCTCTCTCTCTTACGTTCTCGCGACGCTCAACGATGTTAGGGAAGGCGGAGGAGGTGTTGGTGAGGGCTTCCACCACCACGATCTCAGGTCCTTCGCGAAAGCACCTTTGCTAGAGATGACCTGAAAAAAAAAAAAAAAAATCCAGGGTCTTCCAAAAAAGACAAAGGCTCCTCCTAGCCGGACGGTGGTCTTCGCGAACCTAGAAACAACCATGGCCAGAGCCCCGTGTGTGTGTGTGTGTGTGTGTGTGTGTGTGTGTGTGTGTGTGTGAAGGTGAGTCTTGGTGTTGCTACTTTGGTGATGGGAGAGAGCTCAGCGGGGCGTCACGGGAGGCGACCGCAGCTCTGTGCAGCAGGAGCGGTCACGACGTTGCGGTCGGAGGGGGCCCGAGTCAAAGGCTATACATGAAGCCCACCAGTTCGTGAGACTATATAAGTGATGTAAGAAGAGGGGGAGGTCAGGTGGGTGAGGAACTGGGGTAATGCGAGCGAGAGGAGGGGGAAGCGGTGCGGTGTGGGTGTGTGTGTGTGTAGGTAAAGGCTATAATGATATCTGATAACCTAAAAATAAAGTAATAAACTATACAAGAAAAAAAGAAGAGAGTGAGACATAGTGTCCCGTTCTTTACCACCAGAGGCACAGCCGAGTATCTCAGGACCTGCCCCTTACCAGAGACTATGGCCTCTGTAACCGTATTACGGGACAATAAGGAGTCACTCACGGTACAGTAACCCTTATGAAGCAGGAGCACAAGCCCTAGTTCACCTTAAGGTCCATGGGGTTGCTATGGTTACCTGTGTATTGGCACGTAATGAAAGTATCAGCCAAGTAAAAGTTATTAAGCTCCCGGTGTCTTCACTAGCAGATATCTTTCTTGATAACGTATACTGCTTATCTAAGTCAGGCCCCCACGGATGAGGTCTGCACGTCTGTTCGTCTGTCTGTGTTTACTTAAGTTCATAGAGTGTCATTTCTTTTTTCTTTTTTTATACCTGAATCACCTCTTGTCTGACGTCAAAGAGCTGAATATCGAGGTCAGAGTTCAATTAATTATGTGTCGAGGATGCTGATAGTTGAGTGAAAGGAAGGTCTGATGTATTAGTAAAGTGTTTTGATATACATCATACCCAACGCTGCCTGAGCAAGCCTTCTTAACAAGATCTCCAAGCTTCTTGCAACCGTCAACACTCACTTACTACATTCCCTCACGTCTGTGGAACGTTGTTAATGGTCTTCTAGCACCTCAGCGAACTTCTAAAGCTATCACAGTACATTGGCTCTTGGGTACTATGTTATTCAAGGTACTATGTTATTCATAGCCTCCTTAAGACTTTCCAACATGTCATTCTCACTCTCGCTCCTCCACCAGTTCTCTCCACACATAGTCAACACTGATCCACTACACATCTTCAACCTTCTCCATCACATCTCACGGTGTATCCTAAAACATCCCCAACAGCCTCTGCCAACACATGGCAGACGATCCTCCAACACCACTCCAACATTTTGATGTTTCTTTTTTTTCTTTTAGAACATCTTCAGTAAATTGTACTTATAGCAAGGGATGGAGGAGACCTCAAGGTCTTCTCGAACACGAATTGAAGACAGGGGCGAGGCTTTATATTACAGGAACCTCTGGATATACATAAGCAATATTTGACTGTCTCTATCACATACCAAGTGTCGTAGTAATTGCACCCTTGCCAGTAACACTCATGGGGTCTCGACGTCCCCCAAAATGGTGAAGGGTTTAGGAGCGTGAAGACCAAAATATCCACCCAAGCTTAAAACTTACTGCCAACATCCTGTCAACCTTCCCACAAAAGCAGAAGCAAAAAAAAAAAAAGATTATCTGAACTTCTTATATAAAGTTTCTCTGATAATTCAAATGAGAAGCGTGCATCTCTTGAGTCTCTCTTTCCTCATAGCCACAACGCGCCTTCACCACCAAAAACCTCAAACTTCACAAATCAGATTCGGGACTGAATAAAACTTGAATTTTGTCTATATATCATCTCGACTATAAACCGTGAAATCGATAGACAGCCGAATCTCTTCAAATGACCACATTCAAGACTCTATAAATTCTTAGATGCGGTTGAAGCTGATAACCTAACGTAGGTTATACACACAATAATATTGCAGATATATACATATATACATACGAAGATGATGGCTAACTAATCACCAGCTATAAATGGTGGTATGTGTACAGGTCTGCATCGCTAAAACGGCCAGCAATTATAGCATGGGTTCGTCTTACATTCATCCTTCTATTTATTTGGTCAAATTCAAAGATTTCTGCTTTCGCACAACTCGCTGATCTTTGCGCAATTCTTCGATTTTTCGCAATTTTTTTTTTCTGAATACCCTGTTATTATCTCTCTGATATTTACGTATTTGTTCAAATTCTTTGTTTTCTCGCGCAGACATTTTTCTTTTTTGTTAAAATTCCTTGATCTTTTTATCCATGATCTTTGCCCATTATGTTCAAATGCTATAATATCTCCTTGATATTTTCCTATTTTTGTTCAAATGACCTTTTTCTGTTCAAATGACCTTTTTTGTTCAAATTACTTTTTTGTTCAAATGACCTCTTTTGTTCAAATGACCTTTTCTTTCAAATGACCTTTTTATTCAAATTACCTTTTTGTTCAAATGACCTTTTTTGTTCAAATGACCATTCTGTTCAAATTACTTTTTTGTTCAAATGACCTTTTTTGTTCAAATGATCATTTTGTTCAAATTACTTTTTTGTTCAAATGACCTTTTTCAAATGACCTTTTTTGTTCAAATGATTTTTATGACCTCTTTTTTTGCATGAACATTTATATCTTCAGTCAAAGTTTGGTTCACTTCATCCCCGATTCTGTTGTTTTTTGTTTTGATACTTTGCAACTTCCCAATATCTTATTTGTTCAAATTCCTCGACTTCTTTCTCCCTGATACGTTCATTTTTGTTCATATTTCCCGATTTTTCACTAGAGCAATATACTTTTTTTCTTTTTTTTTTAGTGTCTTAACAATCGTGTTGCCCTTGTTTCCCCTGTCCTGTAGGGGCGCCAGACTTGCCTCAGAGTTCTTGTTGTACGGACCAAGGAACACGAGAGACGGACAGACACTACCTAACTACCTACATACCTACATACCAACCTACCTACCACCCTACCAACCTACCTACCTACCTACCAACCAACCTACCAACCTACTTACCAACCTACCTACCAACCTACCTACCAACCTATTTACCAACCTACATACCAACCTACCTGCCTACTTACCTACCAACCTACCTACCAACCTACCTACCAACCTACCTGCCTACTTACCTACCAACCAACCAACCAACCTATCAACCAACCTACTTACCAACCTACCTACCAACCTACCTGCCTACTTACCTACCAACCTACCTGCCTACTTACCTACCAACCAACCAACCAACCTACCTACCTACCTACCTACCTAACCTACCTACCTACCTACTTACCTACCAGAGTTCTCACCTAGAGCGTCGCGTGCAGGGAGGCAGACAGAGTTCTGCTGCCGGGGGGAGGAGGAGGAGGAGGAGGAGGAGGAGGAGGGGGCAGCATCATCTAGCAACAGCACCTGAGGTGGGTGAGGAGAGAGAGAGAGAGAGAGAGAGAGAGAGAGAGAGAGAGAGAGAGAGAGAGAGAGAGAGAGTACGTTGGTCTGGACGACTCGGAGGAGCGTGTGTGTGCGTGCGTGTTCAAGTACATGTGGGCGGGGAGTACAAGGTACGTTCGGCTTCACTACCCCGGCTGACTACACTTCCACACTCTCTCTCTCTCTCTCTCTCTCTCTCTCTCTCTCTCTCTCTCTCTCTCTCTCTCTCTCTCTCCCAGACAACTCTCCCTCCCCCAACACACACACACACACACACACCCACCCCCAACCCCTCTTACCACTCTCACCTTCTCCTGCCTTCACTCCTTCTGACCTCTCACCGATCATCCTCACCATGAACTCTCTCTTTCTCTTTCTTGATCCATTTTTGTCTGTTTTTCAGTCTGGGTTTGCCTGCGCGTCTTCGTCTGCCACGCCTCATCTCTCACCATGTTTGGCTCTGGGTGTTTTTTTAGTGTGTTTGTCAGCATGGTGGTAAATATACGTCTTGGTGTACACGTGTTTTTAAGCATGTTTAAAATACATTTTTCCCTCTAAAAATATAGCTAGTTTTACTATATGAGTTTGAATTTATAGTCTGTGTCTATAGACTGTACTGTAAATATAGTGTAGTGTCCATATGTACAATGTTGAGGCCTAAATGGGACGAACTGTATTGTTAGACGTACTTCTTAAGCTGCTGCATAAACTGTCCTGTAGGTAAAACCAATCAATTTTTTTTTTTTCCATTTCTTTTGAACAATTCGATTTATTCTCTCACTCAGAGCAAGTTGTCGGACGGTTTGAAGGGCTTGGGAATGGTCGTGGTGTGGGAGCTGACATCATCATCGCTGGCTTTACGGGAGTTGGGGGAGACATAGGGGTGAAGGAGGTCAGGAGAACAGGGGTGACCGAAAACAAGGGGGGTGTACGAAAGCATGGGTGAAGAGAGGCAGGAGTTAATGGAATGGGGTGATGGAAGGGTGTGGGGGGTGATGGACTGGGCTGATGGAAGGGTGTGGGGGGTGATGGAAGGGTGTGGGGGGTGATGGACTGGGGTGATGGAAGGCAGGGGTGAAGGCATGGCGAGCAGGGGTGACGGCAGAGGGACGTGGCTGGCCGGAGCGCAGCGCAGCGCGGCGGCGGCGGGCGCACGGGGTCGCCGAGTATATATCTTGAGCGAGAGCGTCTCGCCGTGTCTTTGTGGGCCAGCGGCCAGAGTAATGTCTGTTATACTTCATGATAACCGCTGGGTATTGGCAGCAGGGAGGAGGAGGTGGTGGTGTCCCTCCCTCCCTCCCCCTGCACCAGGCAGAGAAGGAGGGAGCAGCGCTAACCCAGACGGAGGGAGGGGAGGAGACGCGACCCCAGCATCGGCCAGCCGACCTCTGATATAAATGATAATGACAAGAAAAACAGCGGCTGGAGCGTCACGCCAAAATCCGCGAACCCTGACGACCCGAGCCCAGCCAGTACCCACCTCTTCCTTCGCCTTCCTCCAGCTTCTTGTGCCTCTTCCTCCCGCTTCCTGTGGATCTTCCTCCCGCTTCTTGTGCCTCTTCCTCCCGCTTCTTTTGCCTCTTCCTCATGTCCTTTCTCACACCTTTCGTTACACTATTCCTGTTCTTCATCCTCTGAACCTTTCCTCCCAACCCCTCGTTTCATTCTTATTTCATCTGTCTGTTCTTCCTATTTCTTCCTCCCATTCCTATGTTCAAATCTTTTATATAATGTCCTTCCTCCCCCCTTCTTGCCTTTCCATCACTTCTTCCTCCTACCTTTCCTTATACCTAATCTTCCTACCCAATTTTCTCGTCTCTCTTTTTCCTGCTTTTTCCCTTGCCCATTCCTACCTCCCTGAGACATCTACCTCATTCGGGAATTCTCCCTGAGACATCTACCTCACTTGGGGATTCTCCCTGAGACATCTACCTCACTTGTAACCTCTCCCTGAGATACCTCCCTGGCGTGCATCTTCTCCCTCACACATTGCCTCACCTGGGGATTCTACCTTAGCTTTCTTGACGTAACTACACCACATCCACCTCCTCATCTCACCTCCCCTTTCCCTCCCCACGTACACCGCTTGGCCTACCACACACACACCACGTCAAGACTCCGAATACACTTCCGTCGCCTTGTTACATCGCCCAAGAGTCACTCCACAACTCCCATATCTTTATCTCCCATACCTCCGAGGGTTTTGCCGTTCTTCCCTCCCATCGCACTATCTGCCATGCCCCTCAGGCTCCTCCCATATCTCCCAGACCTCCCATAACTTTCAAACCACTACTTTTTTCCCCCCTCCTCCTCCTCCTCCTCCTCCACTCGCACTCATAGGAGGCTGCCTCCCATAACTCACACGTCACTGTTACTTTCCCACGCCCTCTCGGCTCCTCCCCTACCTCCTACGCCTCTAACCTCAGTGTCTCCCAGACCTGCCTCCTGCCTTCCTCCCCATGCTCCGTCTCCCACCTCCCAGGCTCTCCTCCCCACCATAACTCACTCGCTACCTCCGTTCTGCGAGTGACTCCCACGCCACCTCACCGTCTCTCACGATAACCCTCGAGTGACTTCCAGGGCGCAAATCATTTCATCCTCCTCGTCTGCCGTATAGCCCCATCCTGCGTTATACTCGTCCTCTTCTCCTCCTCCTCCTCCTCCTGCTGCTGGGTTCGTCACGCGCCGATGAGGATGGATCTTTGTCTGGCGTCCGCTGGTGTAGCACAGATCATCCCTCCACCTCCTCCCCACCACTCATCTCTAAGATGCCTTAACCCCTTTAGCGCGAGGATGCGATCCCTTTCAAGAACGATGGTACGATCGTTAACCACAGCGGTACAGTCGTTATCCACGGTTGGTACGATCCTTACGCACGATTGCAAGACGTTACGATCTTTGACCACGATAGTGCGATGCTTGAGAACGATGGTACGATCCGTGGTACGATGACCACCGGCCCCTGACCTGACCCTCGATGCGGTCAAGAGGTCATGCCCTTGGGCCCACGAGCTTCAGGGATGCCTAATATCATATCCTACAGATGACCCTGAGAATACACCTATACCTTACCACCACATCATATAGGATTCTTAACAATATACCACTGGCAGGATATTCCTTCCATTGGTTTACGCACTGAATACCTACGAAGATCTTCCACAAAATATCCTACAAGAGTTCTTGTAGAACTAAGTGGCAGCTGACAACATACTTAAAGGGATACTGAACACTGAGCAGGATACGTCTCTAGGATATGTTATACAGGATCTACATAGGATGTTGTACGGAACCACTCAAATAATACAGGATATCTTCCATTGATATTCTATTCAATATCTCATCCATTTTAGGATATCTTATACTGTAGCTTACGAGGTATCTCGGAGTACTTTATTAAGTAACTCATATCACAAAATACCTCACAAGGTTTCCCCACAATTTTTGCCACAGGATATTCAATAGGATGTCTCTCACACGTGTCTCCGAAGGATACGCATCTTTCCACAGGATACAGTGGAGCCTGACGTGACCACCCAGCCACACCAGCGGTTTTCCCTGTTCGGCCCGAGTGCTTGACCAGCCAGTCAGGTTCGTAGGATGTCGGGAAGGAGTGTCAGGGGTCTGGTCAGGTAGGATACCGGTAAGGGAGTGTCGAGGGTAGTCATGTCGGGGTGAGGGAGTGTCGAGGGGGCGGGGGGAGGAAGTCAAGTCTGGTGAGGAGTTGTGTCGAAGTCAAATCAGAAAGGATGTCAGGTCTCATCACCTTAACACCTCCACACGCCACACCATCTGTGTCACCCTTACGTTCTTACAAACCAAACTTCTACAGAGTCACTTTCTCCACTTGACAGACCTCACTTTCTATGATGATTCTAACACAGACATCATACGAGAAGATCCACCATTACTTCGATGTCACCGGGAGGTCCCATCAGCTGCACGACAGCTTAGATGTCCACTAGACTCTCGATAATTCTATTTCGGACATGCATTGATTAGTGTCTACTACTCTGAACTTGGCAGTCGACAAGGTGGAGATGTTGAACCTCAAATCTCCCTTTCAGCGCGTCCATAAACCAACTCATTCATGATCTCACGTTAAGAGACGGAGAAACACTTGTTTATTATGCAGTCGATATCTGTAGTGTGTGTGTGTGTGTGTGTGTGTGTGTGTGAGAGAGAGAGAGAGAGAGAGAGAGAGAGAGAGAGAGAGAGAGAGAGAGAGAGAGAGAGAGAGAAACTCGCCTCACCGTGGCCGTGGTCCGGCGTGATCCAGTTCAAATCACTTATTGCATGATTGCATGTTAGTGTACGAAGTCGGTTGTGGGGGTCAAGTGAAGCCACTGATATATGAACCGATTATACGAGGGAATATATCGGGGTATGATGCCCACACACACACACACACACACACCTGCATATAAATACAGTCTTATCACTGGCCACACCAGCGCTCCTTCCTCGTCACTTAGACTAGCAACATCTACAACAACATGAAATCTCAAATGCATGACTGTGTGTACATGAGCAGAAACATGAATATTCACACGCCATGCGCATAAAAACATACATGTGGATGTGTTGAATACTAACATAAACATATGAATACGCACCAACGAACATAAATAATCATGTTCAAAACCTTTAAATTCACTTACACACACATGAGAGATCTTGTGTGTATCTTACGCTGGCATTAAGGGGCTCAATCCCTAAAACCCTTCTGCTTTGTTGCCCAATTTTCCCTGGCGAGACCCTGATCTACCAGACTGCTTGATGCCTCGGGATCTACTTTCCTGTGCATCATAACGAGGAGGGCAAACCTTAAAGGAATCCTGGGGTTCCTTCACAGAAATATAATTACGTTATGAATACGTTTATAGAGTCAACAGAGACCATATTTGTCAGTTATTGCCTGTGTTCATCTCCCATGGTCACATTTCATATCAACAATGTATTTTCCTAAGCATTCATGTATGATTCATTATGCTCTAATTCTATTGTGTTTTATTCATGTATGATTCATGTTTTCTAGTTCCATTGTGTTATATTCATGTATGATTCATGTAAGTTCCACTGTGTTTTATTCACATATGATTCATGTGTTCTAGTTCTACTGTGTTTTATTCATGTATGATTCACGTGTTCTAGTTCCACTGTGTTTTATTCATGTATGATTCACGTGTTCTAGTTCCACTGTGTTTTATTCATGTATGATTCATGTGTTCTAGTTCCACTGTGTTTTGTTCATGTATAATTCATGTGTTCTTGTTCCACTGTGTTTCATTCATGTATGATTCATGTGTTCTAGTTCCATTGTGTTATGTGTGACCCGTGTGTTTTAGTTCTTTGGCTGATGGTTGGAGACGTGTCTCGCTTTGCCCCACACAGCTGTCAATAAACGTGGATAATAACACTGTGTATCTCATTTATAATGTGTCAGTGCTTCGGAAATCTACAACACGTAGGAAAGAATATATGTAACCACGGGTCAAGCTATCAACCATACCACGACCAGTACCACCATGACCCCCCCAGCAAGCAGTCAACCATACCACGACCAGTACCACCATGACCCCCCCAGCAAGCTGTCAACCATACCACGACCAGTACACCATGACCCCCCCAGCAAGCTGTCAACCATACCACGACCAGTACCACCATGACCCCCCCAGCAAGCTGTCAACCATACCACGACCAGTACCACCATGACCCCTCCAGCAAGCAGTCAACCATACCACGACCAGTACCACCATGACCCCTCCAGCAAGCAGTCAACCACCTCACCACCACGACCACCAGGCAGATGACGACCAACTCGTGACCACAAACTCTGAAATCTTCATTTTCGTGACTCATTAAAACTCCATATTGATAGTTTGTGAGATAATCCACCCTCCTCCTCCTCCTCCTCCTCCTCCCCTTCCCTCCTCTCTCTTCACCCCCCTACCTCCCTCCCTCCCTCCACGACCATGGACCTCCTCCCCCACACTCCTCCACCAAGCCTGATGAGTAGCGCCATACGACCTGGTCTCTTTGTCTCGCTCTCCCTCTCCACTCTCTCTCTCTCTCTCTCTCTCTCTCTCTCTCTCTCTCTCTCTCTCTCTCTCTCTCTCTCCTTTCGAGACCCCTCTATATGTGTGTGTGTGTGTGTGTGTGTCTCTCTCTCCCCCTCACCACTACCAGGGGGGTGAGGTCGGAAACATATCTCTGTACCTATATTTCGTCCTTCACTGCAATTACAATCGCCCGCCTTTCCTTTCTTCCCCCCCCCCCGACCGATCTAGACGTGAAGGCTGGCAGGCCTGTGGCTTTGTCCCAGCAAGCCTTGATACTGTCTGTATCCATTTCTTTCTGAAGACAGACCTTTTTTGAGGGAGAGTGAGGAGGGTAGTTGTTATGGGGGAAACTTGACTGTTTCTGTTCCCCATAGAGAGCCAGAGATATCATATATATATATATATATATATATATATATATATATATATATATATATATATATATATATATATATATCTTTCTGACACTTCACAATACGATGGTGGTGGGGACCATTTGCATATTCGTTTGTGAGCATCTGTGTTTTGAGTCACGCTAAGCTTGGTGAGATGTGGTCATTCCTTCCTCGTTTTGCTTCTCTCTCTCTCTCTCTCTCTCTCTCTCTCTCTCTCTCTCTCTCTCTCTCTCTCTCTCTCTCTCTCTCAGTATGCTTTGCCCGTTCATTTTCCTCCTCAATTCTTTCTCTTTTGCTCCTTTAACCTTTTTCCCTTTAATTCTCGTATCTCGTGCATAAGATTTTTTTCCCGCTTCGTGTTAAATCTTCCTCCATCTTTTCATTCTTTTATCTACGCTTTTCTTCAGAAGTGACATATATCAGACAGCAACATTCGTCAGCAAGGAGGAGCTACACCCTCTAACAGAGACACCCACAAGACACACCATCGCATCCCATTCACGAATCAAGTCAGCTGCTCCTCCTAATAGCTCAGCTGCACACCAATACCCACCACCTCCTACGTTAACCAATATCACACAGTCTCTAATACGAAGTCTAAATCTATGAGCGATGTATCTTAATCCCGTCGGAAGGTTCCAACAAGAGTGAAAAAAAAAATGAGTCACCTTTGTAGAGGTGGTTGTGTCATCGGTAATATACAGAAACAATTTTCATTCCAAAAGGGGTCCATCCTTACCCTGCCACTGGATATAGCGCAGCCCTGGAGCTGCAGGAACTCCGGGAAAAAGGTGGTCTTGGATTAACTCCAGTACGATTCTCAAGATAATGGCTCGTGGGGTAATTATAAATAAGATAAGGATCAAGCAGTAACTACTTCTGGTGAACCCGGCTGGTCAATGGCCTCACACGGGCCGACCTCGACAACTGGAGATACAAGACGAGATAATCATCAGAGAAGTGGGAGAACCTGACCCCTCTCTTCTCTACACCCGTGTGAGTGGTGAGGTGGACATGCAGGAGGGAGAAGAGGCGTTCGTGCTGGGATGGAAACACATCTTTTATAAACCGCTGATACATCGCTAAAATACCGAAATCACCAACCGTTACTGAACGAGTCAAAGACACACACACACACACACACACACACACACATTTAAGGGGTCATAAATCTAAAATATAATTCAAAGTAGTGTCCTAAAAGGCGATAGAAATAAAGCATCAACACCACAAAAAAAAGATATATATACATGAGAAGGTATCTCGTTAACATATCTGGGTAAAGCAGAGCGCAAGACATCATCATTCAATTAGCGTGCTTGGCCGAAGTTTGGCTCAAAAAAGAAAAAAAAAAAAAGGGGGCCCAAGTTGTCATACATAAAATTTGTCAGACACATTCCTACTAATGCTCTCTGGGCGAAGTTGGACGAGAATTGTTAAAGAATGCGAGTTCGCGCAACTTGTTACGACCGACACCGCTTCATGTACCTTGTAATCGCGGGGTTGACACGCTCGCAAAACAGAGGATCAGGGAGAAAATACACAATGATGCACTTGTGCACGACGGTACGACCCCTTTTTGAGCACGATGGCACGACACCTGAGCACGATGGTACGATTCTTTTGACCACGATGGCACGACGCCTGAGCACGACGGTATGACCTCTTTGAGCAGGACGGTACGACCCTTTTGAGCATGATGTTACGACCCTTTTGAGCATGACCGTACGACCATTGAGCACAAGGTACGATCCTTTTTGAATATGACGGTACGATCCTTTTGAGCACGACGGTAAGACCTTTTTGAGCAGGACGGTACGACCCTTTTGAGCACGATGGTACGACCATTTTGAGTACGATGGTACGACCATTGAGCACGACGGTACGATCCTTTTGAGCACGATGGTACGACCCTTTTTGAACACGATGGTACGATCCTTTTTGAACTCGATGGTACGACGCCTGAGCACGAACGGTACGACCCTTGGGTGTCGTCAACGAATCTGGCATTCGACCATATCCTTCAGCGTCAGGCCAGAGGAACAAGCTCTTAAAAACCCGAGATTCGTCCCGTCGTGCTTGGAAGACGCGTTGTTAAAAAGGTAGAGGACCCAAACACTCTCTCTCTCTCTCTCTCTCTCTCTCTCTCTCTCTCTCTCTCTCTCTCTCTCTCTCTCTCTCTTTCTACCCCCATATCCCCTAACCGTCCATCAGTATCGCATATCTTCATCAGTTTTCAACCCCCCAACGTCTAAGTAATGTTAATTTCACATGGAAATAGTAGAAAAAAGAAGAGACACTCACCCGACGGCCCCCAACCTCCTCCACTACCCAGAAATCTAGAAATACAAGAGCGCACATCCTGACCCTAGTTCTTCCTCCCCTCTCTCTCTCTAACCTTAATTACATCCCACATCTTTTTTTCATATCAAGTTTCATAACATAATTGTTCCTTGTTTCTCATACAATATTCATGCATCGAGTTTTTCTTTTTAATAACTTCCCAGTTGGATATATATATATATATATATATATATATATATATATATATATATATATATATATATATATATATATATATATACATGTCTCCCCTAATGATGTGATTATTACACGAAAGGGCACTTGGGAACTTATCGCGTTTCGTTTCCCCGTGGACTCATAGGAAAATATAATATATATATATATATATATATATATATATATATATATATATATATATATATATATATATACACACATATATATCCTGATTCCACTGCTACTTGACACCGTGTATGATCCATACAGAGGCGCTAATCTATTTCATGAGATTATATCGTAAATACCAGGAACACGAGCAGTAAATAAACGGAGCGGCAGCGACTGGAACATCAACATCAAGGGGGTTGGGTGTGGGGTGGGCGTCCTACGTAACACCCTTTTAGTAGGTGACCTCGAGGTCAGGTCATCATCATAAGGTCAAAGGTCAGCACCGGGGATAGAGCATGCAAGGAAGTCAGGTCAGCCTAGGTCACTTGTTATTGTTCTACCAGCTGGGTCTATGAGTCCCTCTCCCTCCTCAGCCACCAGCTGGCGGCTGCAGTGTGACGCAGGATGGTCGCCCAGGGGTGAGCTCTCCCGTTATCTCGCCAAAATGGACAGATGATCCCTAATCTTCTTTTACTCAAGGGTCATTTCCCCTCGAGGAGAACGACGGTTCGATCCTTAAGTACGACGGTACGACCCTTCAGTGCTCGACCTGATCCTCGAGTACGACGGTACGACCCTTCAGTGTTCGACCTGATCCTTGAGTACGACGGTACGACCCTTCAGTGTTCGACCTGATCCTCGAGTACGATGGTGCGACCCTTCAGTGTTCGACCTGATCCTCGAGTACGACGGTACGACCCTTCAGTGTTCGACCTGATCCTCGAGTACGACGGTATGACCCTTCAGTGTTCGACCTGATCCTCGAGTACGACGGTACGACCCTTCAGTGTTCGACCTGATCCTCGAGTACGACGGTACGACCCTTCAGTGTTCGACCTGATCCTTGAGTACGACGGTACGACCCTTCAGTGTCCCACCTGATCCTTAGGGTTCAGTGGGTCAAACGCCAGGCTATCATACCCAAAGGCATATCGTCACAAGCAACCTGGAAAGGATCCAATATTTTGTTGTTTGAATGCCTTTGTATTTATTCATTTATCCTCAAGGATGTTAAGCACACACACACACACACACACACACAAACACACACGAGCAGCTGTGTGCATGTGTGTGTGTATGTGTATGTGTGTGTGTGTATGTGTGTGTGTGTGTAATGCAGTGATAACCGTTGCGAATCACCAATTCAATGGACCTGCCAGCTCACAGCCAACCCAACTGTTCATCCTCCCATTTCGTAACTGGTCGATCAACGGGTAACTAGTGCGAGCTATAGTGTGTATTGCCAGAATACATAAGGTTAAGACATGGTTATATATATTCAAGTTTTGAAGATCACACGAATCTCTCTCTCTCCCTCCCCATAACGCACGAAGTGTAATCACACAGTAATCACAGAGGGTAATCACACACACCGTCATTCCTGATGACGTGTACTCTTCTGCTGAACCGAGGAGATGCTGTCATCGATTTCGGATGAGAACGGAACAATCATTTCCTTGAGTAGCCTCGCTGTTGATTGGACGACACGATGGCCAATAATGGACCGGGTCGATAGTTAACAAGGTCAGTGACTGCAACGAGAAATTGATGATCAAATTATAGATGCTCACAGACTGCTAACTACCTAATAGCTATAGCTAGCTTGGCGGTAATGACTCGTTGTACAGACTAGGGGTACTTAGATCGCTATATGTACATGACGTGACCCAGCTCGCTAATTATCATAGCAGCTTTCGCTAGAAGCAAGTTGGTAATATACGTGGGCTTAATCCCGAAGACTAATTATGGAGAGTCACTGATTACAGGAGTTGCTTACGATCGTATTATAGACGCGATAAAACAAGGATTATATAGGGATGATAAAGGATTATCTGCGCAGGTCATTATGTAAGATGATAGTTGTCAACGATTAATCATGGGGATGATTACAAGCAGCTGATTATGAGTATATTCTCGGAGGAAATTATGAGATGATGATTACAATCAGAGATAAAGTGAGCCGCTGACAAATATAACAAGAGGGTGGAAGTACGTCACCCGGGGCCGAATTCTAGCTGTGGCAACCGGTCCACAGTCAACCCAGCTGTTCATCCTCAGTAGAAATGGAATTGAGAAAAACGTTGTTGGTTCCACTAACAGGGAAGGTTATATATATATATATATATATATATATATATATATATATATATATATATATATATATATATATATATATATATCGTCATGCAGTGGGAACGTGCAAAGAAGGATGTCTTCAAGTTATCATATTCATTTTTCAATTCGCAGTTTTATAACCTGATGATGCTGGCTTAATGACCCTAACAGTCGATAGGCCTAAGGCCCAAACAACCAGTCAACCTGATGTCTCACCTGGAAGACGAACTCATTAGTCAGGAGAGGTCATATGACGTCAATCCTGGAGGGTTGGGTCGAACGCGAAAAGGAAATAAATGAAGCTCGTTTCTATGGACGATATATATATATATATATATATATATATATATATATATATATATATATATATATATATATATATATATATATATATATATATAGAGAGAGAGAGAGAGAGAGAGAGAGAGAGTTTATTCTAGAGGTCTGGTAACCCGTGGGTGATTATATGAGGGTACACAACAGGGTTGACTCTGGGATCCGTGATGAGGAGGGCGGGTCAGCGGAAGATGGATAGATTACCGGCTTAATTATGAGCGATGATTATAAAGGATTATGTATCAGGATCGATTATGTGAGCTGAAAGGTAAGCGATCCTGGACGTCTTGTTTCTACAACGTACCCCCACATGAAGATAAAGATACGTTATCAGGTCAGGATCTGTTAGCATAATCTGATATATTCTTTAGCACAAAGATCAGGCATTTATTTGTCTTTTACGTAGCTCAGAATGAGGCAAAATACTTCATAACTTCGGTATATATATGGATCTAGAATGTAAAAGAATCAGATTGTCTAAAATTTTAACAGCGCCGCGTAACATAAGACTGAACTCTATGTCTGCTTCGTTAGGGAAGTGCAAACTCGATGGAAATTGACGGGAAAGCCATAGGTCTTTTCGGCTGTTCATTATCTACAACCAAACTGACTTACCGTCTGCATTTGAAATCTTCCTGATCTTAGAATTATCTTCAAATTTCATCATTCTGTGACCTATTATTTCGGTGCCAATTTTGTTGGCAGTTGTGTCATGAGGTGTTCTTAGTTTCTTGATCGTTTGGCTTGTCTGACACTCGTGAAAGACTAGCAACATACGGTTCAGGGCTTCACGAGTTCGATCAAGTTGTTTCGGAGAGGTTCACGAAGCCCTCCGGTCTGGTTCAAACTGGGAAATGAAATTACGTGAACTGTCTCATCCATCTCCGTTACTGTGGGTCATGAAACACACCTACTAATCCATGAAGATCCATGAAACGAAACTGGTTTAAATTGGGGTAGCATGATGATGGCTGAAACGAAACTGTCTTAGTCTGCAGAATATGATCAAGCGCGAAGTGAAACTCGTTCAAATTTGGTAATACAAAGATACAGAAACTTAAACAGTTTCAAATTGGAAGGCATGAAGTTAAACGAACTTAAACTGGTTCAGACTAAGCAATAAATATAAAGATATTACATACAGGTAACTGAAGCAAGAAGCCAGTACACAATTGACTGAAACGAGAAGCCAAAGCACAACTGTATACAAAACAGTCGACACTTATGTCGAACATCTCAGTGAACCAATACGAACCCCCGAACACCACAGTCAAACACGTTCACGGAACATTTCCCTTGAGACGCCGTTCATGGTACGGGATACGATCCTCAGCTCTATGCATTTTGTTCATCTCTTTTGTCCTGGTTCATAAAAGGATGATGGCGAAGTATAATCACCAAGAAGAGCACGTAATGGACGAGGAAGAAGAGCAGAGAACAGAGAAAGGGTGGGGGAAGAAGAAATCAAAGAATGTAAAGAAAACTATGTTAAAGAAAATGGAGAGAGGGGGAACTAAAGAGATGGTCTTCCTCACGGTGAGCGAGAGAGAACTGGTTCAGATAATGTAGTCTTACAAGGCTTTATAGTGATGAAATGAGCGAAATTCATTCGAATAAGCGTTATCTAATCAACGAACTTTGGGTAGAAGAATTAATGAAGTACAAGAGACAATAAAACGAGACGAAAAAGTATGAAATAATGACAATATAAAACATACGACAAAGTGACCGAGATTTTGGGGAGCCTGTTTTACGTCCACATCCTCTCACGTTTGTGGTAGATGATGGGAGAGAAAGCTACGATAAATGGGAGGTTAAAGATAAAGGGGCGATAAAGCTAGGAAGGTGGAGGGAGGGGGAAGAAGAAGAGGGAAGGTAAATCGATAAACGGGATATAATGGAATACAAAAGTTAAGGGAGAGAGAGAGAGAGAGAGAGAGAGAGAGAGAGAGAGAGAGAGAGAGAGAGAGAGAGAGAGAGAGAGAGAGAGAGAGAGAGGCTCAGCGAGCTGAGCACCGCCATGTAAAAGATATTCCTGTCGTCCATTCTGATATTGGAAAAGTTTATATCTGACTTGGTTTACTTAAGCTGAACGAGAGCTGTGGGAGGAGGAGGAAGAGGAGGAGGAGGAGGAGGAGGAGGAGGAGGAGGAGGACATGTGGGTGTGGGGGAAGTGTACGAATGGGTTGGTGTGTGTGTGTGTGTGTGTGTGTGTGTGTGTGTGGATAGGGAGGGGAGGAGGTCGACCCGTACTGGCCACGACTACTGGTGACGACCAGCAGCCACGACCACACTAGTGACGACCTGTCGCCCCTCCCGACCACTAGCGACGACTGGCAGCCTTTGGTCCACCCACGACCAGTAGCGACGACCAGCCACCTCTAGTTCAGGCCACGACCACTGACAACGACGAGCGGGTAGCCACTCGTCCAGCCTGGTCGACGAGCGGGTAGCCTCTCGTCCAGCTTGGTCGACGAGCGAGAATCACCCAAAGATTGTGAGGTTGGTAAAGAAAACGTAGAGTTCGATGGTCAGTGGAGGAGGGGTTGGATGAGAAAGATAGATAGATAAGAGGTGATGACGATAGACAATAGAGACGATAGATGACAAAAAAAGAAATCCTCCATAATGATACACGAGGAAAGTTGGGTCGCGAAAGAATAGATCTAATAGATAATAGAAGGGAGGATAAATAATGGTAGAAAGATGTCTGGCTGATAGATAGTAAGATCTGATGATGATGATGGAAGGTTAGGTAGATGATAAAGGAAGGTGAACTGATGATACGAGGGAGGTGAATGATGATGGAGGAAGGACGAGAGGATGATGGAAGGGAAACTGGATGATGAGAGTTGGAGGCCAGGGCGGCAGGGAGGAGCAGGGAGAGTAGATGAAGGGAAGTGAAAGTGAGGACGGGGAGGGAGGAAGGAGAGAGAGAGAGAGAGAGAGAGAGAGAGAGAGAGAGAGAGAGAGAGAGAGAGAGAGAGAGAGAGAGAGAATGTACCACTCGAGGAGTTTCTGGTCTTCCCCGTCAGCCTGTCAACCGTAATTTACGATCGAATGATCATGTGTTAAGCCGGGTGAGAGAGAGAGAGAGAGAGAGAGAGAGAGAGAGAGAGAGAGAGAGAGAGAGAGAGAGAGAGAGAGAGAGAGAGAGGGAGCTGTGTGTGTGATTACTATCGTGTGTGTGTGTGTGTGTGTGTGTGTGTGTGTGTGTGTGTGTGTGTGTGTGTGTGATTACCTATTTGTCTTACGGAGAGATAGTTTTACACACTCGTGTTGCCTCGTCTTTTAATCTTGTATGTATGTACCATGTCTTTATCCTTATGTATATACACTCACGCCTCTCCAGCCCAAGCTAGATGTGTGTGTGTGTGTGTTGTGTGTGTGTGTGTGTGTGGCTACCTATATGCACGGTACAGGGAGGGGAGTTCTAGACTCTAGTGCCCCATCTTCTAAGCTCTCTCTACTGTCCTACAATTTTTCAGACATCTGTATGCTGTCCACATTCGCCGTCTCATAACTCAATTTATTCCATTCGTCCACCACTCTCATGCTGGGCTTGTATTTCTTCAAATCCTTCCCTAACAAGTTTCTTCTTGTATTTCATCTCGATGGCTTCCTGGTTGCTCGATCAACGTAATTTCGATAAACTGTTGACTATCTACGTCATCACGCGGGTTTAAAAACTTTAAAAGAGGAGAGGAGAAAAAATTTTTCGTTGTGGTGCAAGAACTACACAGGGAGAGCAAGTTTATGGAGAGAGAGAGAGAGAGAGAGAGAGAGAGAGAGAGAGAGAGAGAGAGAGAGAGAGAGAGAGAGATGACATATACGGTTCATGAACGTATACCGTCGTCTTTTGCAACAAGAAATATATCCTGAAGTAGCTTTAAGGAGAACCAAAATACATCGTTGGAGAGAGAGAGAGAGAGAGAGAGAGAGAGAGAGAGAGAGAGAGAGAGAGAGAGAGAGAGAGAGAGCAAGAATACCGGGATTCGAGCTGGACTGTGACACTCACTCGGGAACTCGTTCGCCAAAACTTCAGCAAAAGACGATTTTGTCAAGAGTCTGTCAGCCTGTTTTCCTCGTCGTCATTCACCGCCAGAAAACCAACTATGACTTTAAGAAAACTAACTTTTCGAGTAATGGTGGACTACGTTACTGCCTGGGAAACGAGGGAACAAGAGAAGGGGGAAACTCTATGTCTCCTCGTTCATCAGTATGTCCCTTCAGCGTCGACCACAGGACACACACCTAACGCGCGAGAACCATAGACAGAAACATATAGGAACTTTATCCCTCTCTATATTCTATCAATCTTCCAGTTCATCACCATTCATCATGTCTGTACGCCATACAGACACTGGGGCTACGTGGATACAAGTCTATGCTGAAGTGGAATGGGGTGCTTGGAAGGGATGAAGGACGAAAGGTGGGTGAGGCAACTGTGATAATGGTAGCAAGGAACGGAGGGGAAAGTGATAAATATGGAAGAGACAGAGCATGTGTGTATATTGCTTTGCTATCTCCAAGCCTAGCATGGCCCCTCTTTTCCATGACAAGTCTGTTTTCTAGTGTGCCATTACTTGGAGCTGGTCAGGTGCACGTGTGTTTGCGAGTGTATGGCCGCCTCTTGGTGTATGTATGTGTCGTACATGATGTGGAAAAAGGGGCTGGATATACATAGTGAATGAGGAGCTCTGGTCGAGGCGTATGGATGTATTCACAGAAAGACCAGAGCAACGACGGCAGATCGTGGGTGACACAGGTAGAGGCAACAGAAACGAGTCTTAATGACACTGGTAGAGGCAACAGAAACAAGTCTTAATGACACTGGTAGAGGCAACAGAAACGAGTCTAACTAACACTGGTAGAGGCAATAGAAACCAGGCTTAATGACACAGGTAGAGGCAACAGAAACGAGTCTCATCGACACAGGTAGAGGCAACAGAAACGAGTCTCATCGACACTGGTAGAGGCAACAGAAACGAGTCTCCCTGACACTGGTAGAGGCAACAGAAACGAGTCTCCCTGACACTGGTAGAGGCAACAGAAACCAGGCTCATACAACAGATCACCTTCCATTGCAGTGAATATATTATTGACATACGAATAAATATGGAAATCCTGATTTATCCTGGTTCAGTTGACGTGAACGAAATGTATGTACGGATTCACTTTTCAGATGTAGTTTCATTCTAATTCATTTAGTTAGACCTCCAGTGATCAGTTCATTTGTTTCCAATACCTATTTATCTTAAAGTTTACGTGAAGCCCTGTGACCTTGTTCTAAAGTTAAAGTAATATATATATATATATATATATATATATATATATATATATATATATATATATATATATATATATATATATATATATATATGCACAGATAAAGACAGTAACAGCAAATAAGATAAGAGAGAGAGAGAGAGAGAGAGAAGAAAATACAGACACGTGTGGAAGATAGACCAAACAAAATTCTAAAGCTCCTGTTATCCAGCCAGAGATAAAGGGAATGCCACACCCGCCCAGTCCTTGATGACTGTATTACTGTACCTTCTGAGTTAGGTCGGGGGGCGGAGGAGGGAGGAGGCTGGAACACTGTCTGCTCACGGGTAAAGTGGAGGGGTGAGAAAAAAAAAATGCACAGCATTTCCACGTTCCCTCTCCAAGATCCATTTCGACGACTCGCTAATTAATTGAAAGGGTTGTTGGCAGCAGCAGTCATTCGTTCAGTCAGCTGCGTGACAGGAGAGAGATAGAGAGAGAGAGAGAGAGAGAGAGAGAGAGAGAGAGAGAGAGAGAGAGAGAGAGAGAGAGAGAGAGAGTATGAGTGTATTTGTGTGTATTTACCGACCTATAAGTAACCACAACGTCAGCAGAGTGAACGAGAACGGTAATGGTATACAGGGGGCGACGTGCGTGCTGTGTCAATGGACTGAACTAGGGCATGTATGTGAAGCGTCCAGGGGGTGGATACCCATGGAAAAGGTCTGTTGAAGGCCATTTTGTGGATAAGGGTGAGGGCGGTAAGGGGAGAGGGGGGGTGGGTCTGTCTGTCTGTGGCAGAGAGAGAGAGAGAGAGAGAGAGAGAGAGAGAGAGAGAGAGAGAGAGAGAGAGAGAGAGAGAGAGAGGCGAAGAGGGACTACAGTACCGGTGATGTTCGGACCTAACCATGAATATTTGAGGGCCAGGTCGGGCTGCATGTTGAGGTAGGCCAGGGATGTAGGGAGGGTGGGGTGGGGTGGGGGGTATTCATGGAGTGGGCAGGGGGGAGCAACTCCGTTATGTATACATTTTTTTTTTTTATCCCCAAAAATAAAACGTCAGTCAAGCGCATGGAACACCACGGACAACCCTTAATATTTCAGTCAGGCATTCGTCAACCTTAGAGCAAAGAAAAA